>NC_088418.1:11931196-11943696 GCF_034236695.1 Oncorhynchus nerka
TGTATGTTCTGTCTGTTCTGTCTGTTCTATCTGTCCTGTCTGTTCTGTATGTTCTGTATGTTCTGTCTGTTCTGTATGTTCTGTCTGTCCTATCTGTTCTGTCTGTCCTATCTGTTCTGTCTGTTCTGTCTGTTCTATTGGATGACAGTGGGCTTGACAATGGAGTAATAATATTACACGATGAGAGGATGAGAACGGGGCGAGACGAGGAGAGGAGGAGACGAGGAGACGAGGAGAGAATGAGAAAGGGAGGAGAAGATGAGTCGAGGAGAGGAGGAGACAATGAGGAGAGGAGGAGACGAGGAGACAAGGAGAGGAAGAGACAATGAGAAGGGGAGGAGAAGAGGAGTTGAGGAGAGGAGGAGACAAGGAGAGGAAGAGACAACGAGAAGGGGAGGAGATGAGGAGTCGAGGAGAGGAGAGGAGGAGACAAGGAGAGGAGGAGATGAGGAGAGGAGGAGAAGGGGAGGAGAGGAGGAGACGAGGAGAGGAGGAGGAGACGATGAGAAGGGGAGGAGACGATGAGAAGGGGAGGAGACGAGGAGTCGAGGAGTCGAGGAGAGGAGAGGAGGAGACAAGGAGAGGAGGAGATGAGGAGAAGGGGAGGAGAGGAGGAGACGAGGAGAGGAGGAGTCGAGGAGAGGAGGAGAGGAGGAGGAGATGAGGAGGAGAGGAGAAGGGGAGGAGACGAGGAGAGGAGGAGATGAGGAGAGGAGGAGGTGAGGAGAAGAGGAGACAAGGAGAGGAGGAGGCGATGCGAAGGGGAGACGATGACAGGAGGACAGGGGTGAGAGGAGGAGAGGGTGAGAGGAGGAGACGATGAGAAGGGGAGACGATGAGAAGGGGAGGAGACGAGGAGACGAGGAGAGGAGGAGATGAGGAGAGGAGGAGACGAGGAGGAGACGAGGAGGAGACGAGGAGAAGGGGAGGAGACGATGAGAGGAGGAGAGGGTGAGAGGAGGAGACAATGAGAAGGCGAGACGATGACAGGAGGAGAGGGGTGAGAGGAGGAGAGGGTGAGAGGAAAAGAGGAGAGGTGAGAGCATTATTCACTGTGGCTTTGCCAGTAAATATGTAATACGCCAATAAGTACCGTGGTCATGTAATCCTGTGTATAAAGGGAAATGCAGGGAACAAAAGGGCGTTTAAGAACCATGGAGACATTCTAAAAGAATATAGGGAATTCGTTCCTGCATAACATTCTTTCTCATTTTCCTGCATGCACCAACAACAGAAAGTCAATTGAGATGGAAAATAAACATTTGCATTCACCCGGTTGAAAGATCACTCTGACTGACCGACACACAGGCCCCACTCCCTGTACCTCAGGGTTCTTTTACAGAGAACACACACAAACGGACCGGAGGAGAAGCCACATTGTTCTCTGTTTCGTTGTCAGGAACTCTTCCGTAGCGAAGGAGACCACACCTCCAATACATCCGATGGAACAGCAAGGAAAGGAAGAACAACAAGCCTTGTAATTAAGTGGGAAAATACACATTTATCTTCAAAACAGCTTTACTGTACCTCTTGAAGTTGACTTGGGTGTTAGATTCATGGTCGTAGACTGCAGTACTCGCTTTACTATCATGTTGACATTGAGAAGTGCAAGAGATCTAATACGCTAAGACACACACATCCTATGTCCCACTCTTCAGGAATACATGTGTCAGCTGGCAGACGAGCAGACGGATGGAGCATGCACACACACACACACACACACACACACACACACACACACACACACACACACACACACACACACACACACACACACACACACACACACACACACACAGTCTCCACGGTGACCAAAGACAAAAAAAGAACAGCTGGCCTCCAGAGAAGAGAAAGAGAGACAGAGAGAGAGAGACAGCGAGAGACAGAGAGAGAGAGACAGCGAGAGACAGAGAGAGAGAGACAGCGAGAGAGACAGAGAGAGAGAGAGAGAGAGAGAGAGAGAGAGAGACAGAGAGAGAGAGAGAGAGAGAGAGAGAGAGGGAGAGAGAGAGAGAGAGGGGAAGAGAGAGAGGGAGGGAGCGAGAGAGAGAGGGGAAGAGAGAGGGAATGAGAGAGTGTGTAAGGAAGACAAAACAGAGAGAGGAATGAGGGAGGGAAGAGAGAGAGAGGGGAAGAGAAGAGAGAGAGGGAAGAGAGAGGGGAGTAGAGAGAGAATCGGGAGAGAGTTACTGCAGGATACTACAAAGATAGAGGGGAGTAGAGGCAGAGAATCGGAGAGAGTTACTGCAGGATACTACAAAGAGAGAGGGGGAGTAGAGGCAGAGAATCGGGAAAGAGTTACTGCAGGATACTACAGAGAGAGAGAGGGAGTAGAAGAGAATCGGGAGTTACTGCAGGAGACTACAGAGAGAGAGGGGAGTAGAGGCAGAGAATCGGGAAAGAGTTACTGCAGGATACTACAGAGAGAGGGGGGAGTAGAGGCAGAGAATCGGGAAAGAGTTACTGCAGGAGACTACAGAGAGAGAGGGGTAGAGGGCAGAGAATCGGGAAAGAGTTACTGCAGGATACTACAGAGAGAGGGGAGTAGAGGCAGAGAATCGGGAGAGAGTTACTGCAGGATACTACAGAGAGAGGGGAGTAGAGGCAGAGAATCGGGAAAGAGTTACTGCAGGATACTACAGAGAGAGAGGGGGAGTAGAGGCAGAGAATCGGGAGAGAGTTACTGCAGGATACTACAAAGAGAGGGGGAGTAGAGGCAGAGAATCGGGAGAGAGTTACTGCAGGATACTACAGAGAGAGGGGGAGTAGAGGCAGAGAATCGGGAGAGAGTTACTGCAGGATACTACAGAGAGAGAGGGGAGTAGAGGCAGAGAATCGGGAAAGAGTTACTGCAGGATACTACAGAGAGAGAGGGGAGTAGAGGCAGAGAATCGGGAAGAGTTACTGCAGGATACTACAGAGAGAGAGGGGGAGTAGAGGCAGAGAATCGGGAGAGAGTTACTGCAGGATACTACAGAAGAGAGAGGGGAGTAGAGGCAGAGAATCGGGAGAGAGTTACTGCAGGATACTACAAAGAGAGAGGGGGAGTAGAGGCAGAGAATCGGGAGAGAGTTACTGCAGGATACTACAAAGAGAGAGGGGGAGTAGAGGCAGAGAATCGGGAGAGAGTTACTGCAGGATACTACAGAGAGAGAGGGGGAGTAGAGGCAGAGAATCGGGAGAGAGTTACTGCAGGATACTACAAAGAGAGAGGGGGAGTAGAGGCAGAGAATCGGGAGAGAGTTACTGCAGGATACTACAGAGAGAGAGGGGGAGTAGAGGCAGAGAATCGGGAGAGAGTTACTGCAGGATACTACAAAGAGAGAGAGGGAGATTCGGGAGTAGAGGCAGAGAATCAGGGAGAGAGAGTTACTGCAGGATACTACAAAGAGAGAGGGGAGTAGAGGCAGAAGGGAGAGAGTTACTGCAGGATACTACAGAGAGAGAGGGGAGTAGAGGCAAGAATCGAGAGTTACTGAATACTACAAAGAGAGAGGGGGAGTAGAGGCAGAGAATCGGGAGAGAGTTAGTGCAGGATACTACAGAGAGAGAGGGGGAGTAGAGGCAGAGAATCGGGAGAGAGTTACTGCAGGATACTACAAAGAGAGAGGGGGAGTAGAGGCAGAAGACGAGTGGAGCACAAAGAATTTGAAAGTGAACACAGACGTTTAAAGAGAGGAAAACTGCTGTGAAGACAGACAGACAGACAGACAGACAACCCAGAGAAATACAGACACAGAGACGTCAAAGTCCAACTGGAAAACTGGAGCAAGTGAATTATTAGGTGAAGAGCCAGAACAGCGGAGATGAGACCACACGAACGAGAGGAGTAAGAAGACGGGCAGGGTGAGAGAGAGAGAGAGAGAAAAGACAATCCATCCCAGAGCTTAGGGAAACCATTTGTTGTTGCTTTGACTCTGTTTGCCAGGGTTTTTAAATGAGAAACTTTGGGAGAAGTAGATCCAATCTGTACTGAAGTTGGAGAGGCGGACTTGTCAAACTCCACATCTAAACTCATTCACTCCAAAGGTAAGATTTGTAATACAGTAAAGTTGCCCCGTCAGTGATGTTTTGTTGTTTGTGTGTATATTATTTACACTCGTGTCTATCGGACATGGACACGCTCAGTGTCATAAGACAAAACGTAGTGGTTGAAAATGGCTTGTTTCTTTGTTTGTTACATAAACACTTCAACATTGCAGATATTCAAAGTTAAAGTAGACAGAGAGAGGGGGGAGATAATGGGGGAGACAGAGAGAGACAGAGTGGGGGAGACAGAGAGAGAAGGGGAGATAAGGGGGAGACAGAGAGAGACAGAGTGCGGGAGACAGAGAGAGGGGGAGATAATGGGGGAGACAGAGAGAGAAGGGGAGAGAAGGGGAGACAGAGAGAGACAGAGTGGGGAGACAGAGAGAGAAGGGGGAGATAAGGGGAGACAGAGTGGGGGAGACAGAGAGAGGGGGAGATAATGGGGAGACAGAGAGAAGGGGGAGATAAGGGGGACAGAGAGAGACAGAGTGGGGGAGACAGAGAGAGGGGGGAGATAATGGGGGAGACAGAGAGATAAGGGGAGATAAGGGGGAGACAGAGAGAGACAGAGTGGGGGAGACAGAGAGAGAAGGGGAGATAAGGGGAGACAGAGAGAGACAGAGTGGGGGAGACAGAGAGAGACAGAGTGGGGGAGACAGAGAGAGAAGGGGGAGATAAGGGGAGACAGAGAGAGACAGAGTGGGGGAGACAGAGAGAGACAGAGTGGGGGGAGACAGAGAGAAAGGGGAGATAAGGGGAGACAGAGAGAGACAGAGTGGGGAGACAGAGAGAAAGGGGGAGATAAGGGGAGACAGAGAGAGACAGAGTGGGGGAGACAGAGAGAGACAGAGTGGGGGAGACAGAGAGAGAAGGGGGAGACAGAGAGAGATGGGGAGATAAGGGGGAGACAGAGAGAGACAGAGTGGGGGAGACAGAGAGAGAAGGGGGAGATAAGGGGGAGACAGAGAGAGATAGAGTGGGGGAGACAGAGAGAGAAGGGGAGATAAGGGGGAGACAGAGAGAGACAGAGTGGGGGAGACAGAGAGAGACAGAGTGGGGGAGACAGAGAGAGAAGGGGAGATAATGGGGAGACAGAGAGAGGATAAGGGAGATAAGGGGAGACAGAGAGAGAAGGGAGAGAATGGGGAGAGAGAGAAGGGGGAGAGAAGGGGAGACAGAGAGAGGGGGAGAAATGGGGAGACAGAGAGGAGATAATGGGGGAGACAGAGAGAGAAGGGGGAGAGAAGGGGAGACAGAGAGAGGGGGAGATAATGGGGAGACAGAGAGAGGGGGAGATAATGGGGAAACAGAGAAAGGGGAGAGAAGGGGAGACAGCGAGAGAAGGGGGAGAAGGGGGAGACAGAGAGAGGGGAGATAATGGGGGAGACAGCGAGAGAATGGGGAGATAATGGGGGAGACAGAGAGAGGGGGAGATAAGGGGGAGACAGAGAGAGAGATGGGGAGATAATGGGGGAGACAGAGAGAGGGGGAGATAATGGGGGAGACAGAGAGAGAAGGGGGAGATAATGGGGAGACAGAGAGAGGGGTGAGATAAGGGGGAGACAGAGAGAGAAGGGGAGATAATGGGGGAGACAGAGAGAGGGGGGAGATAAGGGGAGACAGAGAGAGGGGGAGATAAGGGGGGACAGAGAGAGATAGAGTGGGGGAGACAGAGAGAGGGGAGATAATGTGGGAGACAGAGAGAAGGGGGAGATAAGGGGAGACAGAGAGAGGGGGAGATAAGGGGAGACGGAGAGAGAAGGGGAGATAAGGGGAGACAGAGAGAGATAGAGTGGGGGAGACAGAGAGAGATGGGGAGATAAGGGGGATACAGAGAGAGATAGAGTGGGGAGACAGAGAGAGAAGGGGGGGAGATAAGGGGGAGACAGAGAGAGAAGGGGAGATAAGGGGGAGACAGAGAGAGACAGAGTGGGGGGAGACAGAGAGAGAAGGGGAGATAAGGGGAGACAGAGAGAGACAGAGTGGGGGAGACAGAGAGAGAAGGGGGAGATAAGGGGGAGACAGAGAGAGACAGAGTGGGGGAGACAGAGAGAGGGGGAGACAGAGAGAGAAGGGGGAGATAAGGGGAGACAGAGAGAGACAGAGTGGGGGGAGACAGAGAGAGATGGGGAGATAAGGGGGAGACAGAGAGAGACAGAGTGGGGGGAGACAGAGAGAGAAGGGGGAGACAGAGAGAGGTGGGGGAGATAAGGGGGACACAGAGAGACACACACACAGAGAGAGAGACACACACTTAATCACAGTCCCCTCCTTCACTATGCCTTTGAGGCAAACAAAGCAAAATTATGAAAAACTTAACGATGAAGGGAATACAACTGATTGATTGTATCAGAGGATAGTGAATCATGAAACAATGAGGGAGATCACAAGACCAATCTGCCCTGGACAGAAATAGACCACAGGGACAGACCACAGGGACAGACCACAGGAACAGACCAGACCACAGGGACAGACCAGACCACAGGGACAGACCACAGGAACAGACCAGACCACAGGGACAGACCACAGGAACAGACCAGACCACAGGGACAGACCACAGGAACAGACCAGACCACAGGGACAGACCACAGGGACAGACCACAGGAACAGACCAGACCACAGGGACAGACCACAGGGACAGACCACAGGGACAGACCAGACCACAGGGACAGACCACAGGGACAGACCAGACCACAGGGACAGACCAGACCACAGGGACAGACCAGACCACAGGGACAGACCACAGGGACACACCACAGTGACAGACCAGACCACAGGGACAGACCACAGGGACAGACCACAGGGACAGACCAGACCACAGGGACAGACCACAGGGACAGACCAGACCACAGGGACAGCCCAGACCACAGGGACAGACCACGGGGACAGACCAGACCACAGGGACAGACCACAGGAACAGACCAGACCACAGGGACAGACCACAGGGACAGACCAGACCACAGGGACAGACCACAGGGACAGACCAGACAACAGGGACAGACCACAGGGACAGACCACAGGGACAGACCACAGGGACAGACCACAGGAACAGACCAGACGACAGTGACAGACCACAGGGACAGACCACAGGGACAGACCACAGGGACAGACCAGACCACAGGGACAGACCAGACCACAGGGACAGACCACAGGGACAGACCAGACCACAGGGACAGACCACAGGGACAGACCACAGGGACAGACCACAGGGACAGACCAGACCACAGGGACAGACCACAGGGACAGACCAGACCACAGGGACAGACCACAGGGACAGACCAGACCACAGGGACAGACCACATGGACAGAACACAGGGACAGACCACAGGGACAGACCAGACCACAGGGACAGACCACAGGGACAGACCACAGGGACAGACCACAGGGACAGACCAGACCACAGGGACAGACTACAGGGACAGACCAGACCACAGGGACAGACCACAGGGACAGACCAGACCACAGGGACAGACCACAGGGACAGACCAGACCACAGGGACAGACCACAGGGACAGACCAGACCACAGGGACAGACCACAGGGACAGACCAGAACACAGGGACAGACCAGACCACAGGGACAGACCACAGGGACAGACCAGACCACAGGGACAGACCACAGGGACAGACCAGACCACAGGGACAGACCACAGGGACAGACCACAGGGACAGACCAGACCACAGGGACAGACTACAGGGACAGACCAGACCACAGGGACAGACCACAGGGACAGACCAGACCACAGGGACAGACCACAGGGACAGACCAGACCACAGGGACAGACCACAGGGACAGACCACAGGGACAGACCAGACCACAGGGACAGACCACAGGGACAGACCAGACCACAGGGACAGACCAGACCACAGGGACAGACCACAGGGACAGACCAGACCACAGGGACAGACCACAGGGACAGACCACAGGGACAGACCACAGGGACAGACCAGACAACAGGGACAGACCACAGGGACAGATCACAGGGACAGACCAGACCATAGGGACAGACCACAGGGACAGACCACAGGGACAGACCACAGGGACAGACCAGAACACAGGGACAGACCACAGGGACAGACCAGACCATAGGGACAGACCACAGGGACAGACCACAGGGACAGACCACAGGAACAGACCAGACCATAGGGACAGACCACAGGGACAGACCACAGGGACAGACCAGACCATAGGGACAGACCACAGGGACAGACCACAGGGACAGACCACAGGGACAGACCAGACCACAGGGACAGACCACAGGGACAGAGCAGACCACAGGGACAGACAGGGACAGACCACAGGGACAGACCAGACCACAGGAACAGACCACAGGGACAGACCACAGGGACAGACCACAGGGACAGACCACAGGGACAGACCAGACCACAGGGACAGACCACAGGGACAGACCAGACCACAGGGACAGACCAGGGACAGACCACAGGGACAGACCACAGTGACAGACCAGACCACAGGAACAGACCACAGGGACAGACCACAGGGACAGACCACAGGGACAGCCCACAGGGACGGACCACAGGGACAGACCACAGTGACAGACCAGACCACAGGGACAGACCACAGGGACAGACCAGACCACAGGGACAGACCAGACCACAGGGACAGACCACAGGGACAGACCAGACCACAGGGACAGACCACAGGGACAGACCAGACCACAGGGACAGACCAGACTACAGGGACAGACCACAGGGACAGACCACAGTGACAGACCAGACCACAGGGACAGACCACAAGGACAGACCACAGGGACAGACCACAGGGACAGACCAGACCACAGGGACAGACCACAAGGACAGACCACAGGGACAGACCACAGGGACAGACCAGACCACAGGGACAGACCACAGTGACAAACCAGACCACAGGGACAGACCACAGGGACAGACCACAGGGACAGACCAGACAGACCACAGGGACAGACCAGACCACAGGGACAGAAAAGGACGCTGTGCAGGCAGGTTGTTGTTGCACCAGATGTGACAGTGGTGTGCCACACACCACCACAAAATGTGGTCTCAGCCCCTAGCTGACCTAGCAGCTTCTCACAAAAAAATATTTAATAAGCTATTAGAGAACTAGATAAGTACAAAGGTAACACACACACACACACAATCTTGTACAGCTAACCCACAATTTAGTCCCATTCAAAATCCTATTTTCCCTAACACCTAACCCTAAACCTAACCTTTAACGTAATTCTGACCCTGACACTAATTCTAACCTTAACCCTAAACCCACTAGAAATAGCATTTGAACTTGAGGGGACTAACAAAATGTCCCCAGTTGGTCAAATTTTTGTTTGTTTACTATTCTTGTGAGGACACACACACATTTGAGTCCAGTGTGATAGCCCACACACAGCAGCTGCTCTAGCTGATGACAGGGCCCAGTCCGAAAAGACCATTCTGACCAGGCAGGTTATAATTAAACAACAGAATGACTGTTCCAGCTACACCAGGTCTCCTTACTCCCAGGAAACACCAACACACAGGTTTTTAATCTTTATTTAACTAGGCAAGTCAGTTTAAGAACACATTCTTATTTTCAATGACGGCCTAAGAACAGTGGATTAACTGCCTTGTTCAGGGGCAGAATGACAGATTTGTACCTTGTCAGCTCGGGGATTCAATCTTGCAACCTTCCGGTTACTAGTCAAACGCTCTAACCACTAGGCTACCCTGCCACCCCGAGTAGTCCATAAATACACACCAACACATGAAGTAAATCAGTACATGGATTAGAGGGAGTGGGATGAAATGAAGGAGCATATACTAAATACATATTGTGTGAAATAAATATACATTAAAATATATTGGATAATGTAAATACACATACAATATATAGTATAATATAAATACACATAAAATATATAGTATAATATAAATATAGATACAACATAGATGGTGGAAGGTAATTGTAGAGCGTTCAGTACAAATTGCATGGACTGGAAGGGTTAGGGGAGATGGTGTGGGGGTTGTGGAAGAGGAGATTAGAGTAGAGAAGGGTGTGGTTGAAGGGAGGGATGGTGTGGGGGTTGTGGAAGAGGAGATTAGAGTAGAGAAGGGTGTGGTTGAAGGGAGGGATGGTGTGGGGGTTGTGGAAGAGGAGATTAGAGTAGAGAAGGGTGTGGTTGAAGGGAGGGATGGTGATGGTGATGTGGGGGTTGTGGAAGAGGAGATTAGAGTAGAGAAGGGTGTGGTTGAAGGGAGGGATGGTGTGGGGGTTGTGGAAGAGGAGATTAGAGTAGAGAAAGGGAGGGATGGCGTGGGGGTTGTGGAAGGAGATTAGAGTAGAGAAGGGTGGGTTGAAGGAGGGATGGCGTGGGGTTGGGAAGAGGAGATTAGAGTAGAGAAGGGTGTGGTTGAAGGAGGGATGTGGTTGTGGAAGGGAGATTAGATGGTTGAAGGGAGGGATGGGGGTTGTGGAAGAGGAGATTAGAGTAGAGAAGGGTGTGGTTGAAGGGAGGGATGGCGTGGGGTTGGGAAGGTTGTGGAAGAGGTGGTTGAAGATTAGAGTTAGAGAAGAAGGGTGTGGTTGAAGGGAGGGATGGTGTGGGGGTTGTGGAAGAGGAGATTAGAGTAGAGAAGGGTGTGGGGGTTGAAGGGAGGGATGGTGAAGGAGAGGATGGGGGGGGTTGTGGAAGAGGAGATTAGAGTAGAGAAGGGTGTGGTTGAAGGAGGGATGGTGTGGGGGTTGTGGAAGAGGAGATTAAGAGTTAGAGAAGGGTGTGGTTGAAGGGAGGGATGGTGAAGGGGGATGGGGTTGTGGAAGAGGAGATTAGTGGAAGAGGAGATTGAGAGTAGAGAAGGGAGTGTGGGGGTTGAAGGGAGGGATGTGTTGAAGGAGGGATGGTGGGGGGTTGTGGAAGAGGAGATTAGAGTAGAGAAGGGTGTGGTTGAAGGGAGGGATGGTGTGGGGGTTGTGGAAGAGGAGATTAGAGAGAGGGTGTGGTTGAAGGGAGGGATGGTGTGGGGGTTGTGGAAGAGGAGATTAGAGTAGAAGGGTGTGGTTGAAGGGAGGGATGGTGTGGGGGTTGTGGAAGAGGAGATTAGAGTAGAGAAGGGTGTGGTTGAAGGAGGATGGTGTGGGGGTTGTGGGGGTTGTGGAAGAGGAGATTAAGAGGAGATTAGAGAGAAGGGTGTGGTTGAAGGGAGGGATGGTGTGGGGGTTGTGGAAGAGGAGATTAGAGAGAAGGGTGTGGTTGAAGAGAAGGGTGTGGTTGAAGGGAGGGATGGTGTGGTTGAAGGAGGGATTGTGGGGTTGTGGAAGAGGAGATGTAAGGAGGGATGGTGTGGGGTTGTGGAAGAGGAGATTAGAGGAGTGTGGTTGAAGGGAGGGATGGGGGGTTGTGGAAGGGATTAGTTGTGGTTGAAGGGGAGGGATGGTGTTTGTGGAAGAGGAGATTAGAGAGAAGGGTGTGGTTGAAGGGAGGGATGGTGTGGGGGTTGTAGAGAAGGGTGTGGTTGAAGGAGGGATGGCGTGGGGGTTGTGGAAGAGGAGATTAGAGTAGAGAAGGGTGTGGTTGAAGGGAGGGGATGGGGGGGTTGTGGAAGAGGAGATTAGAGTAGAGAAGGGTGTTGGTTGAAGGGAGGGAGATTAGGTGTGGGGGTTGTGGAAGAGGAGATTAGAGTTGTGAAGAAGGGTGTGGTTGAAGGGAGGGATGGTGTGGGGGTTGTGGAAGAAGGAGGGATTAGGGTAGAGAAGATTAGAGTAGAGAAGGTGTGGTTGAAGGGAGGGGGTGTGGGGGTGTGGGGGAGATTGTGGAAGAAGGAGATTAGGAAGAGGAGATTAGAGAGAGGGTGTGGTTGAAGGGAGGGATGGTGTGGGGGTTGTGGAAGAGGAGATTAGAGTAGAGAAGGGTGTGGTTGAAGGGCTATTTTGTCCAGGGCGAGTTCGATACCAACACATGCTACTGTCTTTCACCTAAATACGTCAAAGGAAACACTGGAAAGTGTTCAGAGTAATATGTCTGTGTCTCTTACAGGAAGTGTGTGTCTGTGTCTGTGTGTCTGTCTGTCTGTGTCTGTCTGTGTCTGTGTCTGTGTGTGTCTGTCTGTGTCTGTGTCTGTCTGTGTGTCTGTGTCTGTGTCTGTGTGTCTGTCTGTGTCTGTCTGTCTGTGTCTGTGTGTGTGTGTGAGTGTCTGTGTGTGTGTGTCTGTCTGTGTGTCTGTCTGTGTCTGTGTCTGTGTGTGTGTGTGAGTGTCTGTGTGTGTGTGAGTGTCTGTGTGTGTGTGTGAGTGTCTGTGTGTGTGTGAGTGTCTGTGTGTGTGTGTGAGTGTTTGTGTGTGTGTGTGAGTGTCTGTGTGTGTGTGAGTGTCTGTGTGTGTGTGAGTGTCTGTGTGTGTGTGTCTGTCTGTGTGTCTGTCTGTGTCTGTGTCTGTGTGTGTGTGTGAGTGTCTGTGTGTGTGTGAGTGTCTGTGTGTGTGTGTCTGTCTGTGTGTGTGTGTG